>NC_056743.1:1090894845-1090934845 GCF_019279795.1 Protopterus annectens | reverse complement strand
GGTTTACCTCTTCCCTTTCAGTGCACACATATGAAGTGATTTTTATAGTAAATTCTTCAACAAGCAATACCGACATGTGAGGTGGTTTCAGATATTGTTCCTATGCAGGCAGTTCTCAACTTCACTGTAAATATTTTTTTCATAAAAATAACTGCTTGATAGCTGGAATATACAGCTGTATCTTATGCATTAGGCTTTGAACATTTGTGCATTTCATTCATGGCTTTTTCAAGTGCTTCAGCTATCAACTGTAGTTTTGTCTGGATTCTGAATTTTTTTGCCAGACAAATTATTGATTGTCAGTTTACCAGCCAGTCAGTGAAAAATGCAAGGTGGCAGAGGCCCAAACAGAGGAACTTTGACAAGCAATTTTGAACTTGTCTATAGTAGATCAAGCAGTTTTATAAGACACTTTCTTATTGAAGGATTTTATCACGAAGCAAGATGATAAACTGAGATCTGTTTTGTAGCATGCCAACACAATCCAAGTCAGCAGAGAGACAGTCATGTCACATGCAGTTACTTTATCCAAACTTCAAGTAAAGGGCATTTCAGTTAGAATTAAAAATGGATGACCTGGAGACTAGGAGGCACATGTGAAGATAAGTAGGTAGCCCTGTTGAATTTGTCAAGAAAAAGCTAACCAGGGCTGTAAAGCTACTGTAGCCATTAACTGTAGAACATGCATAAAGAGTGGCAGCCAGGGTACATTCATATAATCTGCTTAAATGTCGGATTATTAGATTTTTGAATTATCATGATAGAGAGTTTAGATTTGCAAAGAACAGAGAGCTGTGAATTGCTTTAACCATTGCTGGATCCTTTATACACATAACTCCAGATTACAGCAATGCATTGTTTTATTAATCAAAAGCCATGGGTACCAGTCATTAAAAAGCTAAGGGAACTCAGCTACAGTTGTCTTCTACACTTTCTAGCAGTGCTGAACATTGTGATGGAGAGCCAACAAACGTGAGGATGCTAATAACGATTGAAACATTGCTGGGTCAAAAAGGTCAAGAAAACACATGTGCAGAGATGTATGAGGTGGAAGCAGTGAAAGGGGACAGAGAAAAAAGGAAGGTTTGAGAGAGCCCCTCCAGTCTCACCATCCAAATCCCCACTAAAGAGAAAGATGAGAGCATCTCCTTTAGTAGGCCATACAGTCTTCCCCTTCCACTCCTCTAAGTAGTCATTCACCCACAATGCATCATGCTGACATACCAACTCAAACAGATTTGCAACATTAAAAAATTCAAGAAGAAGACTGAAGACAGTCGTTATAGGCATTTTATTTGACTGGACTCCTCATTAACAACTTGTTTTCAGATGGATCAGATGGTGAGAGGGTGTCACTCTCCGCTATGTCTATTAGTCAGTTGAAATAAATGCTCTAGTCTATAGCTGGAGTTCATTACCTTACACCAGACAACAAAGTGGGACCTTATCAGTCTCCTAACATTTTTAAGGACAATGTTCTAAGGTGTCTCAGCTGTGTGACTCAGCCATGTCCTTTTCTTGAGGCTGTGTTCCGGATGTTAAAATGTTTTGTAGTTTACATTGAGCCATTAACACTCTAATTGTATTGATTGTTATAATAGCTATGGTCTTCACAATTCTCTGCTGGGGAAGGAATATATGCACGTGTATATTAATACAAGAATATTTTTGGCATTGTTTCCCCTCCTCAAGCTTGTAAGCTATATGCAATGCTAATAATCCAAAACAAGAAGGTTACAGGTACCAAATAAAACCAAATAACCAAGCTGAAGTACCCAGGAAAGGAACAGCTAGCACTAGAAATGTCCAATGTTTTAATAAAGCCAAATGAACCAGAAACACACAGTAACAGACATAACTAGACATTGATTTAAAAAGACAGTGAATAAATTTTTACAAGACATATAACTTCTCATCTTAAAAAACACTTAAGTTTCTGGTGCTGGCTGTTCCTTTCCTGGGTACTTCAGCTTGGCTGTATGCAGTGCTATTTTACAGTAGTGTTGTGAGTAATTTCTAAAGTGGCTTTTTATGTTCTTCTAGGTCAGAGTGTTGGAAAATATTTATTATAATGATCCAGGGAGGAGGAGGAGGGTAGTCCTTAGTGAGAGTAGGAGAAGTTACTTGTTTTTTTTTTCCCTAATCTTACAGGGTCATTTCCTTAGTCTGTTTTTAACAGATGTGGATATTAAGTGTTAATATCTGTGTATTTCACATCAGTACTGTCAGTCTTACTCAGGTATATGATCTCAGTTAGCAACAAAAGGTGTTACTCAGTAAGTCAGATTTCTGTGTTGGAATGTACAAGGGCTGTGTGGAAGAAGGTAAATCCATGTTTTACTTTATTAAGAAAGCATACACCACAGGTGATCTTTCTACAGGAAACCAAAATTACAATAAAAGGGACAGCAAAAATGTTCAAGAGATGGAAGTGATGGGGAGACCAACTCTGCAAAGGGGGGGGCGGTTATTACACTAACTCATCGGTCGCTTAAATGGAAGCTATTAACTAAACGTGAGGATGAAGGAGGGAGGTTGTTAATCATTAAAAGGGAATACAGGGCAAGTAAATGTTGACATATCCAGTTTTTCCTGGCCAGATAACAAATTCAGGGGATCATTTCATCATTTTTTGAAAATTTGAACTGTCTTGATTACAGGAGGAGACTTTAAGATTGTTTGTGACCCACAGAGAGAGGCTGCCAGCTGGTTGGTGTAGACATCTTCACTTAATTAGAACAGTGGAAAATTTTTGATGTATTTTAATCTGGTGAATTTTTTGAAAGCTATATGTCCTACAGAGGAGGATTATATTTTTTTAGCTCCTGCAACAAGGGTCACAAACAGATTAGTTTATGTGTTTGTTAATGCTACAGACATTCACAAGGTTATTACCAGCACACATTTTCCTTTGTCAGTGTCAGGACATAGCGCAGTTATGTTCAAAATGTTAAGGTTGGGGACCTTATTCCTTTAAGAGATTGTAGGCTAAACGCTGCACTTTTTTTTAAAAAGAAAATTTCTGTTAATTTAACATATTTATAATATATACATAAAGAAGAAATTCAACTTCACATTTTTGTTAGACATTGGTAGGAATGCATTGAATCATCAAGACAGTATTATACTGTTAACACATTAAAAATCTTGGTATTTCAATACCAACATTTCAAGGTTATCCCAACCACTAAAAGTCTTAGTGTCATTTCCAGATCTTATTCTGATCAATTCTTTTTCAGTTTTACATAGTATTGCTGTTAAATTAAAAAAATCTTTAAACGTAGGAACTGAATTTAATTTCCAGTTTTTTTGCAATAACTTTTCTAGCAACTGCCAAGAGAGCACAAAACATTTTTGCTCTTTGGCTTTTACAGATACAGGGAGTGGAATGTTCATTAGTATTACTGACATAGTTAAAGAGCAATTATCAGACCATAAGTGCTTGAAAAACATACTTATCTCTCCACAATATACATTTAATGTTTCCAATCAATAAACGTGTACCTGATCAGTAAACGTAGCACTTTAAAAAAGCTAAAAATAGGAAGGAAACATTGGATCATGCATTAAGAGAAATTTTGTGAGACTACAACAGAGCATACAAGAATGTCATTGAGTATTGGGAAAACTTGAAAGAAACTATTAGATCTACTGGATCATTATTTCAGGAAAAAATGTAAACAGTTAAGGAATAAAAGGATTGAAATACTATAAAGAAGGCATAAAAACAGGGCACATGTAAGAATCTAGGTTTAAGGTAGGAGATTGTGCAGTTACAAAGAATCCAAGTTATTTCATTCTGTAGAAAAGGAAGAAAAATGGGAAAAAGTAGAAGAAACTTCTCTGCTGGTTGTTAGAAAGGGAGAGGTTTTAGACAGGCAAGCTCTAGCCACTCCAAGGAGCTTAGACAGCAATAAATTCACACAGGCTGCAGAGAGGAAACTCTTGAGCATATCTAAACAATCCTACCTTGGTTTGTGGTTTTTTGATCTTTACTGTTAAAAAAAGTGTGATTGCAAGTGACAGCAGAAGCTCCTGCACATGATGTAAAGGAATTACTACAACTTTTGTCTGGCTTGCAGAACTTGTATGGTCAGACAATTTACTGTACTTAATTTATTATTTAGTTGTATATTGCTGGTGTGATTTTTTTTGTCATAGAAGTAAATTTAAGTTCTCTTTGAATTCTGTGGTTTCTGATTTTGATTATTCTTTTCTTTTACAATATTTTATTCATTTGGAGCTGAATATGGATTCCTTAAATGAGCATGCAATTAATGATTTACTAATGCACAAATATCTTGTACAGTATAATAAATGCTATACATATTTAAAGGTAACAGCTAATAACACTGGTGATCTGTGTTCCGTGCGTCAAAAGTTGGATGATTTGCTTACCACTGTTAGAAGTAAATCTAGACTTGATGATGGTTGCACTTGTGCCGTTGGAATCACTTGGAGAACTGTTGTTTCATATATTAATGACTGGACTGATAAAATAAATATTGTTAGGCACAGAACAAATAGAGCACATTTAAGAAATGATGTATCTATTGTCTGCAAAAATCATTCAATCCCTATGAAACAAGATGATGCCCCTGACATTTTTTGAATTCTGGATGGAAGTATTCAGCAATCTGAGGATTCAGTTTGTTTAGAAGGAAACAAAAAAAGAAAGAAAGAAAGGAAGAAGTTCACAACAAATAAGGAAGAAAAAGAAACTGATTAATGTCTGAAAAGGAAAGAGAATACGTAGTAAAAAGGATACTTCTTTGTTATGTAACACACAGGTTACAGGGAATGATGATATTTTTGTATCTGAAAACCTTCAGTCTACAGAAGAAGACATAATTTTTTCCAGCAGAAAAGGCAGAAAAAAGAGCAAGGGGCAGGTGAAAAGGAAGAAATCAAAATTGAACATGGAAGGATTGAAGAACATTACTATTAGAAAAAAAGAAGAGAAAGACAGATGTTGACTGCATGGTTCAAGCTGTGGATTTCCAATACCATCTAGATGAGAATTTAATACACAGTGAAAACAGTGGGATTAATAGACTAATGATGTTGAAGATCTATCCTTTGTAACAATTGACAGAGCAGATATTACTGTATTAGAAGCTGAAGATTTTTCAGACCTGGCCAGCAAAGATATTCTTGTAATTGGAGATTCAGTTATTGGAGGAACTGATACTTATATTTGCAAAGAAGATAATGAACTTTGAATAGTGTTATGCTTGCCAGGAGCAAAAATAGAAGATGAGACAAGCCTTGAAACACCTTAATGTAAGGAATTACGGATCTGTTTTTATTCATGTTGGTACAAATGATGTCATCCTCAAGGATTCTTTGACTGTTAGTAGGGAACTGACAACCCTCTTAGACAGTATAGCTTGTACTGGTGTTAGGATGTATTTTTCACAAATCACCTATAAAAGGGATAGTCAGGTCACTGTGAATTGAAAGATTTGTTAGGTAAATACCTACATGGAAAAAATGTCCGGTTTTAAAAAATGGAAATGTGTAGAGCATCCAAGCCTAGTTTTGGGCACACGTGTTCAAACAGGATGGCATGTATTTGTCAAGATCAGGGAAGAGAATTTTTTGCAGCAGATATTTTGCAATGTTTGACAAACACTAGGCAGGATTTTGCCAGGTTGAACATTTAACATTTCACAGATAGCAACATTTCATGCATCTCTGATGGTTGTTAATGCTAGGAGCATTAATGGTTTTTTTTATTGGAAAATTTACTATGCTCCCACAAGATTGATGTTGTTATTGCTTGTGAAACATTCTTAAAGAACAGTGACTGAAAATCAGTTTTGTCAGGGTATAAATGTTTTTACTGTAACAGCTATTCTAACAACAAAATCGAGTGGAGGTGTTATGATAAGGATTAAAGATAATTAGGAGATCTGTGATTGTTACATGGCAGTTATGTTGTGAAGTTGTCTGAAGAAGTGGGGGCATTGATCTCCACGAAAGCGCTTACATTAAAGGTTGGCATTTTACTGTTTGAGTTCTGGGTCTCCTCTGTGTTACATGCTTGCTGCACATTAGTTTTCTGATTGTTACATGTTCAGTGATAACACCAATACAATAGACTGTGTAACTGTGACAGTAAAGACAACCCTGGAACATAAACAATCTTTGGAGTGTATAGATCACCAAAGTCAAGTGCAGATGACCTAGAATAATTCATACATTTCTTACATGAAACACAGGAGGGAAGAATAATATTAGCTGGCGACTTAAAGTTACCAGAAACAGACTGGAATAATGTTGATTAAACAATGCTAGTAAGGAAATTATTCAAAATTATATTCAGGAAACAATTGCTGCAGATTGTAAAAATACCTACCAGGTGACAGAACATACCAGACATTGTTTGTGTTCCTAAAGAAATTATTATTACATCAAGTCAAGTTTTACCACCATTGATGTGCAGTGATCATGGGGTTATATAGGTTAATTTGTTGCTAGATAATTCTGCCAAACTGAAATCCAAACCAATGCACAAAAGGTTAATTACAGATTATATGGAAGCAAAAAAGTCACTATGTAAAACTAACTGGAGTGAGGTATTCAGAGGAAAAACTGCAGATGGAACGTGAAAAGTTTTGAAAGAGAAATTGTTTGAGTGCAAAAAAATCAAAAAAAAATGTTTAATATCAGGATCTAAGCATACAACATCAGGGAGATATATTTCCATAAGAACAAGATATCTAATTAAGGTGAGAGACAAAAAATATAAGAAATGGAAGAGAGGTCAAACTACAACTTTGAAAACTGAAATAAACAAGCTGGACAAACAGATTAAGCTTAGTGTGATACAAGATCAAGAAAAATTTGAAGATAATTTATATAAAGATATTGAGCATAATAGGAAACCTTTGTATAGATAAATGTGATGTGGAAGGAGTAAAGACAAACAAATTGATAAACTGTGGGCTGATTCTAAAATTTATTCTCGGCCACAACAGATTATAGATACAGTGGATATAAAAAGTGTACACACCCCTGTTAAAATGCCAGGTTTTTGTGATATAAAAAATGAGACTACAATAAATCATTTCAAAACTTTTCCCACCTTTAATGTGACCTATAACCTGTAGAGTTCAATTGAAAAACAAATCTGTTAGGGGAAAAGCTATAAAAAAATAAAAAAAGGCACAATAAGCTGTTTGCATAAGTGTGCATACCCTTAAAATAATACTTTGTTGATGTACCTTTTGATTATATCCACTGTATATTTACAAAATCTTATGCAAAACAGTTTGGCTCCACAAAAGGGGTAGTGAGTTGTCCTGGTGACATCCAAGTAACCCCAGATACTGGAATCAAATTAGGTTATATTGAAAAAGAACTGTGCAAACTGTATCCAAACAAAGCACAGGGAGGAGACAGAATTAGTAACAATGACATAAGAACACTTCAGCAAGAACTTACTGTATAGACCATTATATCTGTTATTCGCTAGGTCATATAAATATGAGGAGATCCCTCAAGATTGGAGACATGCACTTATTAACTTGATAAAAAACAAGGATGTCCAGGCAACCAGGAGAAATCGTCTACAGCCAACCAGCATACAACAGACTGTTACCAAGTCAAATCCAAGGCGTAAAGAATAATCCAATGCAGTTTATTTGATGAACAACAAACGAAGATGACCTAGGTTTCGTTCAGTAACGAACTTCTTCAGATAACATTCCACAAGTAACACCCTCCTTAAATACACATTACCCTGCGCTTAATTGAACCAATTAAGCATAATTACACTAATAAAAATCAATAAATGTAGTTAAACACACAGTATCTAGTTTATACATATAAAAACAGAAAAATAATAAAATTAATTTAAAAAAAATAATTTAAAAATGAATCATACTGCTGTGACACAACCTCACAAAATATCTAACCAATCATACCAACAAAATGTTATATATAAAATATATATGTAAATATACACTTCCTTATATTGAATTGTTATATCAGTATAATAAATTGTATATACAACTGCAGGTGTGCAATGTAATTCATTCTCGTGAACTATACAAATAAATAAATAACATGTGCATGAATAATTGATGTAAACAATACTTTTGCATTCTGTCAACACAAACTATTTTCCTTTTACCATAATACTTTTTAACACTGGCTTAATGGTACAGCACTCATTTAACCCTGGTGTATTACATGCCTAAAAGTACCTGCCATTTCAATTCATAAATATCCAAATCATACACTGTGACCCTACCTTGTGTATCATACACAACATTTTGTATAACACAAAATTTAAATTTATGTCCCACATTACCTTGTATGTGCCTGGCAAGTGCATTAGTTGTTTTAAGATTTTAATATCTGAAAGATGTTCCCTCACTCTATCCCTAAAATGTCGGGTAGTCTTACCGACATAGAATGAATCACAATCCTGGCACAATGCAAGATATACTACGTTAGATGTATAGCAATTATAATGCCCCATTAATTTAATATTACAAGTATTTACAACAACATTTTCACCAGTGCAATAAATGTGGGGACATATAGTACATCGACCACATTTAAAATTTCCTATCTGTCTATATGTGGTCTTTTTCTTGAAACTGTCATCCCTTTCAAAATTATTTTTAAAGGATGCGTCTTTTTTATACACAAATTTCACATCCCCCTGAAACAGGTGTCCTAATTTTTTGTCTTTAGTTACAATGTCCCAATTCCTCTGAATAATATCCCTAATGATCGAATAACAATCATTGTATACAGATATATATAAGGGAATATTACTTAATTTTACTTCTTCCATAATCACGTGGTTAAAATTGCCCAAATTAATACATGTAGAAGTTAATATGGCCTGATATGACCCTATTCTCCTTTTATATGACACCTCATTGAATATTTTTGCACATAACTGTTCGGGATACCCTCTATTTCGGAACATGTTAGATATATACTTAAGTTCTTTCACGAATTCTTCATCATCACTCACCATTCTGGCAGCCCTGACCATCTGCCCTTTGACAATTGCTTTTTTCTGATGGTCAGGGTGCCAGCTGGTGTAATGCAAATAAGCATTAGAAAATGTTGGTTTTCTATATATGTTAGATTTCACTCTTCCCCACGTTTTATCATAAGATAATTTAACATCCAAATATGAAATTTCCTCCTCACTAATTTCATGGGTAAATTTTAAAAACCTAACCGTATTGTTAATATACAATAAAAATGATTCCAACATTTCCCTATTATCATCCCATACGATAAATATATCGTCGAGGTATCTTGTATACAGTTTAATATGTCCAAAATACTTAGTTTTAAAGATGTAATTACATTCCCAGTAACTCATTATCAAATTAGCATAAATGGGGGCACATGCCACCCCCATTGCCACTCCATTGACTTGTTGATAGTAGTTAGGACCTTCATAATAGATATAGTTATTCAATAACACTATTTCCATAAGATTGACCAACGTGTTTATCTTTTCCTGATCATATAACTTGGTTTCATATAGTTGCTCTTCAAGCCATATCAAGCCTATATCTTGGGGTATTGTTGTAAACAAATTACATACGTCTACCGTAACAAACGAGTACCCTTCCTTCATTTTTAATTCCATAATCTTCGCCAAAAAATCCCAAGAGTCTTTACTAATACAAGGAAACTTGGTCAAACATTTCTTAAGGTGATAATCCAGAAATTGGCTAACAAAACACGTCTAACTCCTCTTACCATCAACTATAGGTCGAAATTGCAAGTTATCCAAGCCTTTATGGATTTTTGGTATGCCGAATATTCCACTAATAACTGGATGTTCATTTATCATATAATTATATTCATCTTCTGATATTTCCCCTTTATATAACATGTTTTTAATTGTTAAATCTATCTTTGCATACGCTATGTGTATTTCATTAAGACTAACTTCCTCATATGAATCTCCTTGCAACATTTCAGTCATATAAGATATATAATCCTGTGTATTTGTTATAACCACACCATTACCCTTATCGGGTTTTATGATCCTTATATCCGGTTCCTTACAAATATTGTTAAACATCTCATATTCCTCTTTCGACATATTATAATGTATTTGCTTTTTATATGTCTTATGAAATTTCCTCATATCATTCTCACTTAAATTCTCAAAAATAGCTATTTTGTCGTTCATTGGAGGATTAAATGTGCTTGATCTTTTTGGCACATTATCTTTCTGTCTATTAACATTTTCATCCTCTGGACACACATTAAACCAAGTTTTTAGATTTAATTTGCGAGTAAACAATTTTAACTCCATAATAGATTTGACCAAATTCCCCTTCTTACATGGGACAAAATTAAAGCCCTTTGCAAATAGGTCAACCTGCTTTTCATTCATACTAACCTTCGAATAATTAAATAACTTAAAATCACCAACTTGATTCTTAATAATCTTAGGGTGACTTAGCACGGCATACATGGTGTTGTCTATATATTGAATTTCACCCTGATTTGAATTATGTATATATTCACTAACAGTAGACTCTTCAAAGTATACCTCTGGGTCAAAATTAATGTAAAAATTCACCTTTATATCTAATGACCCACCCTCTGAATCAACTACATATCCTGCAACATCTTCCTCTATGCATATATTATTAAAAAGTGTATCTTGCTCACCATATCCTAAATCTCCCAATGATACACTATTATGAACACATTCATGTGTACTCATGTTCATTAAATCTATGGTTTCAGCTTTTTCCATATTTTCCCTTTCATAGAGCGTCAAACATGCATAGCGTTCACCATTTTGTACATGTTCCATAACATCACAAGTTTGCAAATAACCAACATTGCTTTCATTGATGTCAAATAAACATAAATTATTTTTATCCATGGTCACAGTATGTTTAGAAACTAACTTAGAATCACACAATGCATTTTCAAATGCTAAATCTATTGAAACAGCATTATCGTACTTTCCATTATCGCCTGCCAAATGTGTGCCTGTAACAACTGTAAACTTACCCACATCCATCTGCTCATCATGAACTAAAGTATTAAGACAACTTTGTCCAAAATAAATATCTCCATGCACATGTCCCAAATTGAATTCTGTACAGTTCCTCAAGACATCTTCGTGTTCACTCGTTATTATTTGCGTGCTTTCCACCCGTTTTTTTGGTTCACTAAAAAATCTCTTTTAGATTGAGCTCCAGTTTGTTGGTAATCGGTAATTACGCCACTTTGTCCTGTGTTTTTAAGTCTCTCAGACCTCCGTACACCTTCCTCCATTTCACCTTCATTGTGCGTACTGGTGTCGCGGACTTCTCCATGCTCCTTACCGGAGATGACGTCAATCTCATCACTGCTATTGTGCACACGCCCTCTTTGTTTGTAGTTACCATGATGACTCACTGCAGTCTTAGAATGAGGGTAAATGAGTCCCAGCTCGTAACTCTGAATGTCTTTATCAATTTTGTTATTTTTCCGGCGAAAAATGTTATCACAACTCAATTCAACATCTTTAATGATATGCGTATAATTATTGTAATATTGATCAAATAGCAAATCTTTGCTGATGTCATTATTTAGTTGTTCCAACTCTTCAGTTAATTTTACAATTTTAATATTGTTAAATTTGACCATAATTTCAATTAATTGCAAGCCACAGTTGTTAAAAAACTCATGTAATTCAGTTAACATATCGCTGTTACTTTCACATCCATTCGGATATTTCCACATACGCAAGCCTTTCGGCACCATCCCCAATTCACAGTTCCTGATAAGATAACTGTTTTCTAATTGAGTTCTTTTTAATTTGAAAGCTTCATCTCGAAGCTTTTAAGCATTTCTTTCATGGGTTTAGTGTCTTTATTAACAACTGCACTTGCAATAGTCCTACCATCTTTAAAGGAATACGCATTGTTCTTCCAAGTTTCATTACCACACCGTTCCTTCCTGTTCAAAAAACTATTGCTGGGAACTGATTCATTTAAATCCTCACCTGTAGAACTCAGGCTAGGTGTAGCCTGTGTGAGCGGTAACCCCAGGCTATCGTTCGTATTCATTATACCAGGTACTTGTTCTTTATTAAGCAGTTTGTGTATAAGTTCTGAATGCTCCTTCAATTGTACCTGTATTTGCTGCAGCGCACTCGCTAGGTCAACCGTATGATTCATTTTTAAATTCATTTTTAAATTAATTTTTTTAAATTAATTTTATTATTTTTCTATTTTTATATGTATAAACTAGATACTGTGTGTTTAACTACATTTATTGATTTTTATTAGTGTAATTATGCTTAATTGGTTCAATTAAGCGCAGGGTAATGTGTATTTAAGGAGGGTGTTACTTGTGGAATGTTATCTGAAGAAGTTCGTTACTGAACGAAACCTAGGTCATCTTCGTTTGTTATTCATCAAATAAACTGCATTGGATTATTCTTTACGCCTTGGATTTGACTTGGTAACAGTCTGTTGTATGCTGGTTGGCTGTAGACGATTTCTCCTGGTTGCCTGGACATCCTTGTTTTTTATCAAGTTCGTTTCTTGTCTGTGCCTTGGTTTGGTTTTATGGATAACGAGGGTGAAACGGTTGACCTAGCGAGTGCGCTGCAGCAAATACAGGTACAATTGAAGGAGCATTCAGAACTTATACACAAACTGCTTAATAAAGAA
Organism: Protopterus annectens; assembly: GCF_019279795.1. NCBI lineage: Eukaryota > Metazoa > Chordata > Ceratodontiformes > Protopteridae > Protopterus > Protopterus annectens. Next base: position 1,090,922,171 of record NC_056743.1, on the reverse strand, counting down.
CAAGTACCTGGTATAATGAATACGAACGATAGCCTGGGGTTACCGCTCACACAGGCTACACCTAGCCCGAGTTCTACAGGTGAGGATTTGAATGAATCAGTTCCCAGCAATAGTTTTTTGAACAGGAAGGAACGGTGTGGTAATGAAACTTGGAAGAACAATGCATATTCCTTTAAAGATGGTAGGACTATTGCAAGTGCAGTTGTTAATAAAGACACTAAACCCATGAAAGAAATGCTTAAAAGCTTCGAGATGAAGCTTTTCAAATTAAAAAGAACTCAATTAGAAAACAGTTATCTTATCAGGAACTGTGAATTGGGAATGGTGCCGAAAGGCTTGCGTATGTGGAAATATCCGAATGGATGTGAAAGTAACAGCGATATGTTAACTGAATTACATGAGTTTTTTAACAACTGTGGCTTGCAATTAATTGAAATTATGGTCAAATTTAACAATATTAAAATTGTAAAATTAACTGAAGAGTTGGAACAACTAAATAATAACATCAGCAAAGATTTGCTATTTGATCAATATTACAATAATTATACGCATATCATTAAAGATGTTGAATTGAGTTGTGATAACATTTTTCGCCGGAAAAATAACAAAATTGATAGAGACATTCAGAGTTACGAGCTGGGACTCATTTACCCTCATTCTAAGACTGCAGTGAGTCGTCATGGTAACTACAAACAAAGAGGGCGTGTGCACAATAGCAGTGATGAGATTGACGTCATCTCCGGTAAGGAGCATGGAGAAGTCCGCGACACCAGTACGCACAATGAAGGTGAAATGGAGGAAGGTGTACGGAGGTCTGAGAGACTTAAAAACACAGGACAAAGTGGCGTAATTACCGATTACCAACAAACTGGAGCTCGATCTAAAAGAGATTTTTTAGTGAACCAAAAAAAACGGGTGGAAAGCACGCAAATAATAACGAGTGAACACGAAGATGTCTTGAGGAACTGTACAGAATTCAATTTGGGACATGTGCATGGAGATATTTATTTTGGACAAAGTTGTCTTAATACTTTAGTTCATGATGAGCAGATGGATGTGGGTAAGTTTACAGTTGTTACAGGCACACATTTGGCAGGCGATAATGGAAAGTACGATAATGCTGTTTCAATAGATTTAGCATTTGAAAATGCATTGTGTGATTCTAAGTTAGTTTCTAAACATACTGTGACCATGGATAAAAATAATTTATGTTTATTTGACATCAATGAAAGCAATGTTGGTTATTTGCAAACTTGTGATGTTATGGAACATGTACAAAATGGTGAACGCTATGCATGTTTGACGCTCTATGAAAGGGAAAATATGGAAAAAGCTGAAACCATAGATTTAATGAACATGAGTACACATGAATATGTTCATAATAGTGTATCATTGGGAGATTTAGGATATGGTGAGCAAGATACACTTTTTAATAATATATGCATAGAGGAAGATGTTGCAGGATATGTAGTTGATTCAGAGGGTGGGTCATTAGATATGAAGGTGAATTTTTACATTAATTTTGACCCAGAGGTATACTTTGAAGAGTCTATTGTTAGTGAATATATACATAATTCAAATCAGGGTGAAATTCAAGATATAGACAACACCATGTATGCCGTGCTAAGTCACCCTAAGATTATTAAGAATCAAGTTGGTGATTTTAAGTTATTTAATTATTCGAAGGTTAGTATGAATGAAAAGCAGGTTGACCTATTTGCAAAGGGCTTTAATTTTGTCCCATGTAAGAAGGGGAATTTGGTCAAATCTATTATGGAGTTACAATTGTTTACTCGCAAATTAAATCTAAAAACATGGTTTAATGTGTGTCCAGAGGATGAAAATGTTAATAGACAGAAAGATAATGTGCCAAAAAGATCAAGCACATTTAATCCTCCAATGAACGACAAAATAGCTATTTTTGAGAATTTAAGTGAGAATGATATGAGGAAATTTCATAAGACATATAAAAAGCAAATACATTATAATATGTCGAAAGAGGAATATGAGATGTTTAACAATATTTGTAAGGAACCGGATATAAGGATCATGAAACCCGATAAGGGTAATGGTGTGGTTATAACAAATACACAGGATTATATATCTTATATGACTGAAATGTTGCAAGGAGATTCATATGAGGAAGTTAGTCTTAATGAAATACACATAGCGTATGCAAAGATAGATTTAACAATTAAAAACATGTTATATAAAGGGGAAATATCAGAAGATGAATATAATTATATGATAAATGAACATCCAGTTATTAGTGGAATATTTGGCATACCAAAAATCCATAAAGGCTTGGATAACTTGCAATTTCGACCTATAGTTGATGGTAAGAGGAGTAAGATGTGTTTTGTTAGCCAATTTCTGGATTATCACCTTAAGAAATGTTTGACCAAGTTTCCTTATATTAGTAAAGACTCTTGGGATTTTTTGGCGAAGATTAAGGAATTAAAAATGAAGGAAGGGTACTCGTTTGTTACGGTAGACGTATGTAATTTGTTTACAACAATACCCCAAGATATAGGCTTGATATGGCTTGAAGAGCAACTATATGAAACCAAGTTATATGATCAGGAAAAGATAAACACGTTGGTCAATCTTATGGAAATAGTGTTATTGAATAACTTTATCTATTATGAAGGTAACTACTATCAACAAGTCAATGGAGTGGCAATGGGGGCGGCATGTGCCCCCATTTATGCTAATTTGATAATGAGTTACTGGGAATGTAATTACATCTTTAAAACTAAGTATTTTGGACATATTAAACTGTATACAAGATACCTCGACGATATATTTATCGTATGGGATGATAATAGGGAAATGTTGGAATCATTTTTATTGTATATTAACAATACGGTTAGGTTTTTAAAATTTACCCATGAAATTAGTGAGGAGGAAATTTCATATTTGGATGTTAAATTATCTTATGATAAAACGTGGGGAAGAGTGAAATCTAACATATATAGAAAACCAACATTTTCTAATGCTTATTTGCATTACACCAGCTGGCACCCTGACCATCAGAAAAAAGCAATTGTCAAAGGGCAGATGGTCAGGGCTGCCAGAATGGTGAGTGATGATGAAGAATTCGTGAAAGAACTTAAGTATATATCTAACATGTTCCGAAAAAGAGGGTATCCCAAACAGTTATGTGCAAAAATATTCAATGAGGTGTCATATAAAAGGAGAATAGGGTCATATCAGGCCATATTAACTTCTACATGTATTAATTTGGGCAATTTTAACCACGTGATTATGGAAGAAGTAAAATTAAGTAATATTCCCTTATATATATCTGTATACAATGATTGTTATTCGATCATTAGGGATATTATTCAGAGGAATTGGGACATTGTAAGTAAAGACAAAAAATTAGGACACCTGTTTCAGGGGGATGTGAAATTTGTGTATAAAAAAGACGCATCCTTTAAAAATAATTTTGAAAGGGATGACAGTTTCAAGAAAAAGACCACATATAGACAGATAGGAAATTTTAAATGTGGTCGATGTACTATATGTCCCCACATTTATTGCACTGGTGAAAATGTTGTTGTAAATACTTGTAATATTAAATTAATGGGGCATTATAATTGCTATACATCTAACGTAGTATATCTTGCATTGTGCCAGGATTGTGATTCATTCTATGTCGGTAAGACTACCCGACATTTTAGGGATAGAGTGAGGGAACATCTTTCAGATATTAAAAATCTTAAAACAACTAATGCACTTGCCAGGCACATACAAGGTAATGTGGGACATAAATTTAAATTTTGTGTTATACAAAATGTTGTGTATGATACACAAGGTAGGGTCACAGTGTATGATTTGGATATTTATGAATTGAAATGGCAGGTACTTTTAGACGCATGTAATACACCAGGGTTAAATGAGTGCTGTACCATTAAGCCAGTGTTAAAAAGTATTATGGTAAAAGGAAAATAGTTTGTGTTGACAGAATGCAAAAGTATTGTTTACATCAGTTATTCATGCACATGTTATTTATTTATTTGTATAGTTCACGAGAATGAATTACATTGCACACCTGCAGTTGTATATACAATTTATTATACTGATATAACAATTCAATATAAGGAAGTGTATATTTACATATATATTTTATATATAACATTTTGTTGGTATGATTGGTTAGATATTTTGTGAGGTTGTGTCATAGCAGTATGATTCATTTTTAAATTAATTTTTTTAAATAAATTTTATTATTTTTCTATTTTTATATGTATAAACTAGATACTGTGTGTTTAACTACATTTATTGATTTTTATTAGTGTAATTATGCTTAATTGGTTCAATTAAGCGCAGGGTAATGTGTATTTAAGGAGGGTGTTACTTGTGGAATGTTATCTGAAGAAGTTCGTTACTGAACGAAACCTAGGTCATCTTCGTTTGTTGTTCATCAAATAAACTGCATTGGATTATTCTTTACGCCTTGGATTTGACTTGGTAACAGTCTGTTGTATGCTGGTTGGCTGTAGACGATTTCTCCTGGTTGCCTGGACATCCTTGTTTTTTATCAAGTTCGTTTCTTGTCTGACATGCACTTATTAAACCTGTCTTCAAGGGAAAGGGATGTAGGAGAAACCCAAAGTCATATAGACCCTTAAGTCTGCTTTCATGTTGTGGAAGAATAATGGAGACGGTAATATTGGATAAGTTATTGTCAGAACTGGAAAGGGTGGGACTTGAAACCTTATATCAGCATGCATATGTTGAAAATGGATCTATTACTACCTGTAATATTATGTTCTATAACAGTGTAATAACAAGTATGAATGAAGAATTGTCCTGCAATGTAATTTATATAGATTTAACTTCAGCATTTGACAGGGTCATACACAAAATACTGATCAGTATATTACAGCAACTAGGTATTGATGTACTCCTGATAAGATGGATAGCTGCATTGCTTACAAATAGGGCATGACAAGTATTATACAGTTACAGTCATGGTGCCCACAGGACTCTATCCTGGGTCCTTACTTGTTTGGATTGTATCTTTCACACCTAACTTTTTCATCTGAGGTGTTCTACTGTCTACATGCAGATGACCTGAAATTAGGTAGACATAGTACATGTGTTACAGATAAGGCATGTCTGCAAAATAACTAACTTGACCGTTTGGGCACAGGAGAATAATATGCTGATAAATACATCAAAAACTAAGCATATGAGATTTAGGAGACATAAATTGAAAGGTGAATTGAAAGGTGACTATTTAATAAAGCACACAGTGATTGAACTGTAGACTCATTTAAGGACCTCACTGTATGGGTAGATTCAGCTGTGAGTTTTTCTAATCATATCGACCAATTGATTAATGATAGTTCTAGAACTATAGGTTGTATAAGAAGATTTATAAGTCTAGGAAATCAGAAATGAAGTCATTGTTTGTTAGTTACATTAAACCCAAACTTGGGTATGGAGTAACAGTATGGAAACCCTATAAGAAAACAAACATGTGTAAACTAGAAAGAGTACAATGAACATATAACAAGGACACCCATATATGTGAAAATGTAAGTTATTATGAAAGACTAAAGTATCTGAACTTGTACAGTGTCTCTTATAGATATTTAAGAGGAGATTTAACTCAAGTATATAAGGCATTTAGAGACAACTACCTCTGAGAATGTTTGGGGTTATCAAAAAGTACTAGAGAATCATACAAACTGATTCTTTGACAGAGTAGCTGATGCGTGGAACAGACTACCATATTAATTTAAAGCAAGTACTAGTTTACATATTTGTAAGAGCAGCCTGGAACTTATTATGGGAACAAGTGTTAAGGTATATTGGCAAGCTAGAAGGGCCTTTAATGCCCATGCTTTAAATATTTGTATGTATGTATGTATGTAAGAAACATGCCTGGGCCAGGGTAATTTCATCTCCAAATTGTTGGCTCAAAGGCTAATCAGAGAAGGAATGGATGTCATATTTCAGCATTGCCAAGTGAGGAGGGTGTCCCACAACCAAATATTTATAGCAGCATTAATCATAGGATGGCCAGTGTCTGTAAAGAGTTATATACATCATAGAAGTCATCAACATTTTCTCAAAAACAAAATTTCACTTCCTTCGAGCAAGACCTCATTACCTTAAGTAAGCCAATTATATTGAAAGAATTGAAGCGGCAATTTGAACACTTCCTAGGGTAAATCAGTAGGGCTAGATAAGATTCTATGGGGACCTCTGTGTCTTTTTTGGAAGTAATAGGAATAAATTTACTTAAATTGTATTATGTGTCAGGGCATTCTGACCATTATCCCCATTCCTCATACTTGGCATCAGTCATGTTTATTTTCCAAAATCAGACCCGGCCTCATAATCATTTTTGGAGTTTCCCTCCTGCAGAGTGAAATGAAACAGTATGCCAGAATTTTGGCCCATAGATTAAAACAATTGCTGCCTTCACTTATACAGCCTTCTCAACAGGGTTTTATTAAGGATATGGAAGAAGGCCCAGATTCTGAGAGATTATAGCTCAACCTTACACACTTCAGTAAGGTGCAGTCTAATCCCATGGTGGATGGCAATCCATTTTCTATAGTTAATAGAAACTTTGACTCTATAGAGTGGGATTTCTTGTTGGAAGCAATAAAAACTTTTCTTAAATAAGTGTAAATTAAAAGTGGCCCATTAGCTCATCTTGTTACAAATTGAATGGTATCATCAGTTTTTAATGGGGCATGCACCAAGGACACCAGCTGTCGCTTCTGCTCTTGTTGTTTTATGAGTAGAAGTTGTTGCTGTTTAATTGCAACAGTTTCAATGCGGTATTCAAGATGATTTGATTCACTTCATCATTGTTTGCAGATGATGAGGTCATATGGGTAACCAATCCAGTTTAATTCTTAATTTGAATAAGCATGTCTTGCTACCTCTAAACTCACAAGCCAAGGATTTCCTAGATAAAGAAATTAAGACTGCCAAGACTCACTCATATATGGGCATCACATTGACAACTGATATTGGCATTCACCAAATTTAAATCTTAAGATGTTTCTGGGAAGAACAAGCTGAATTATAGTAGAGTGGAGGAGGTTACACCAGCTTTTATTGACTAAAGTCCAGGCCATTAAAACATTCTTCCTCTCCTTTTACCTTTTTATGCAAGGTGTATCCTTCTTTTAAGCAGAATTAATTATTCAGAAAAATTTGAAAAATGTTTTAGCTTTTTTGTGGAAATGGAAGCATCCTAGACTTTAATGGGCCTATGCAACAAAGGGGGGGGGGGGGTGTTGCAAACATTCAAAAATATACTTAGGCAACCTTCCTAACACAAGCCGTATATGCAAGAACTCCCTACATCTGTATGGGTTTCTGTGAAAATTCAGGTGAAAAATGTATGGAAACTTGTAGTAGCACAAGGCTGGAATAAGTGGCAACACATCCCGTCAAGATTGTATAGGCATAAGGGTGCTGTATCCTAAGGCCACCTACTTACATATGTTATGGGACTGCCCTAATGTTAAGGCCCTTTGGAAGAAGCTTCAACATGGCTTCTTGAGCTTTGTGTCTGTTTACCAGATCTAATAAACCTGAGTTTTTGGCCTTTGGGAATAGAGACCATACTCCAGAACTTAACAAGAATACAAGGAAGATTGTTGAGGTTAGTTATACTGTCAGTTGTGTCTATTGTCTGAGTTTCCTCCCACATTCCAAAGATATGCAGTTGATGTATTGGACACACTAAATTAGCTCTAGTTGGTGTGCATGTGGATGAGTGCAGTGTGAACATTGGCTCTAAGTGATTGTCACTACAACTCCATGTATTAAAATGGTAAAAGGGGATGATGGATAGATGGATGGTTATAGGGATATATGTGAGTGCACACACAAACAAACACAGAGAAAACAGTAGTTATTTTATTATTTTACAAATGTTTGTGTACTAACATCTTTTATGCTCAATGCTGAGTAATTGTTTTAATGTTTATTTATATGCCTTTGCAATATGTAACCACAAAAATAATTTTAAAGTGATACTTTTCTAAATATATATCTTCTGAATAATGTAATATTGAAAGTGTAATTGTATCTGGTTTAGTTTGTAGTCGTTTCACTTTGAATAAGGTCAGATTCTGCTGTCAGAATTTAAAACTGTTAAGTAAACCATTAGAACTGGTGAATAAGTTTGTTGAGCTTTGGACACAGGCAAGGTGGTTATATACATTAATGACATGTAAGCAGTAAAAAAATGACAAGGAATGGGTTACTGTTAAAAAAAATGTCACTACTGGAGTCAGAGCATAGAAGACACACTATAGATTTTCTAGTCAGGGGGGTCTGTAGCTTTAAGATCTGATCCTTGTCAAATATAATACTCTCCCATAGTTACACAATTGAGTGTCTTTTAAATATTTAATTGCTGAAATCCTTAAGTCTTCTAGGGGACTTTTCCATAATGCTCCCACTAATTGATTCTTTGTTGTTCACGTTCTTAAAGACTTCAAGTTAAAGTGCTATTTTTGTCTTTATTTTATACTGTGTTTCATAAACATTTTTATTTTGTTTTAGACCATGTGTGGAGCAATACCACGTTTTGTTGTTAAACTCTTCTTTATGTATATCTAGAAATGTAGTGATTCAGCAAAACTATTGATTATATAACAATATTTAAACAATTGCCTCACACATCATTGATTAGACAGCAATTTTAATGCTTTTACAAACACAGAAGCCCCCATACCTTAGAATCTCTAAATGTACTAACCCTGAGATTGCACAGCATTGAGGTGAAACTTCATATGTCCTGTGTTATGAAATCTTGCTCAGTTACACATTCTAAACAGTTCATTAGTTTCACATAGTATTTTCTGATGAAATGAGAATCAATTAAACATGCTTAATGATTCCTGTTTCATTGAAACATTACTTAATGAACCAAATGGCTCCTACGGTTTAACTTATTCACACTTTTTTTAAAATGTGAGATTTTTGATTTCTTGCTCGATTGCAGAAAATTGACAGGGAATATGTATAAAAATATTTTACCAACATACATTTTAAGTAACTGTAAGCTGAAAAGCATTTCTGTTGACAGTACCCCACCACCTTGTTTTATAGTAATTTTTAAAACCTATTTATAAAAGAAATGAAAATAAATATTTTTAAACTTTCTCTTTGTTCAATAAAATATAGGAAGTATACAAGTACAGGTGCACCATTAATGTTATAGATACTTGTCCGTTGAACAGTTTTTGCCAGTATGTGATCCTTTTAGCTTGTTTTATTTTAAACTTTGTTTCTTCTCATTCTTTGCCAATTTACAAACACCCAGTAGCCATCCATCTATGATTAAAAAAATGTATATATCTGTATATTTTACTTTCAGCACATATCTCTCCATTTTGTTTGCTGTTTGAGTTTGAATGTGATGAGTATTGCTGCTGTAACTGAAATTACTTAAGCGTTCAAAAACTTCAAGACTGAAACTGACCTCAGGAACATAGAATGATGACAGCGCTTTAGTGTCCTGCACAAGGCTTCAAAATGTTATCTTCTATCTCAGATGTGTTTTTATAATCACATGGAATGTTTGTCTACAGCATGTGTCTATATGATATTGTTCTTGCCAATTTAATTTCTCCAAGTGTTTTGGGTCTCTAATACCATGAATTGAATGGACACCATTGCAAAGTCAAGGTATGATAAGAATTCATGAAATTAGTATTGCTTCAGTCTTTGTTGTTAGCCAAGAGTGCTCTTCTCAACAAACATAATGTACACAGAATTGGCTCCTTCTGCATTTAATATAGGATTATGTGTATTGGTAGCATATTTAGGTATGATCATATTTTTTTACTGGTTCTGTTGCTCCTACTATTAGAACTGTCTAGGTAAATTTCTTCCACATTACTGTCTTTTGTTGCTTACAAATCCTGGTATTTTATGACTTTGTGTCTGTCTGTATGAAGACACTGTAATCACTGGGTGAAGCAATTTCGATAATCGGTGGTACTTCTGTTTTCTTTCCTTGGAATATTATATCTGGTTTTCTTGCACCTGTTTTTGGACTTTTGGTAATGGGTGATCCTATCTGATATAAATGACATTCTCTATAATACTTTGTTTATAATGCTTATCAGGTACTTCTGTTGTAGGGTCTATATTATATCATAGAACTCTTAAAAAAGCGAACGCTGATTGATCGACCTAATTTAAGCGAAAGCTTACAATCTCGAACTGTCAGATCAGTGATTTTTTTCCAAGGGAAAAAAAATCGCTGATCCAAAACACATACACACAACACAAGCACACCAAACAAACAGAAATCCACACACATACACCTAAAATCTGATACCTAACCCTACACTAAACTATGCACACACCACTAACTACCCACTTACCTTAACCCAAACCCTAACCCTAAAGTCCGTCACTATCGCACACTCACCTCACTCGCTCCCTAACCCTAACTCACTTAAATCCGCCCTAACCCTCATGTCCACTCAATCGCACACACACCTAACCCGAGCCCTAACCCTAACTCACTTAAATCACCCTAACACTCACATCCACACAATCGCACACTTACCTGAATCCGACCGGTAACTTTCCACCATAACACTGAAAATACCAAAGCAACAGAAATAGACAACCAAATTCTTTCCCTAGGAAAAAATTTGAGTTTCTGCTGCTTCGATATTTTGCAGTTTTGCGAAAATAAGTTCGATCAATCAGCGTTCACTTTTTTAAGCATTCGAGCATATAATATAGAGCCTCTGTTGTAGTGTTTGCACAATCCCCAGTGCAACAGTCTTGCCACGTTGTGTGTTTCATTGTAGAGACTATCCAGCATTAAGTGTATCATACCTAGCAACAAGATGTGCAACTGTTTCCAGTTCTGTTATACAAAACCTTCATTTGTCTGTTTCCCCCATTTTTTCAGTGCATTCTATAAACCAACATGTATGTGGTGCACTATCTTGGGCTTGCCATTATTATTAGCTTTTCACCTTTTGGTTTCCATTCACCTGTCCTTAACCATTCCTTTATCAAATTTAGGTTAACATGAGGTTGTTCCAGAAGATCTCTATACTTGCCACTGTATTTGTGGACTTTCCACTTTCCATATGGTCCCTATTAAGTTAGTTCTGGTTAAGTTATTATTGCATTTAGTTGACAGGAAAGCTGATCAAATTTTACTGAGATCGACATAGTATCAGGATTGAGGAATATGCACAGTGGCAAGCTGGAGAGGCAGGAGGACAACATGGAGGAGCTTGGGAAAGGGTATGATGGTGAGGAAGCTGTTGATATGGAGAATGTGCGGTCGGAGAATGCTGTATTAAGGAGCGAGTTCATAGACAGCATTGGTGGTAGCATTGAAGAAGGAGCCAGTTTTGTGGTGTCTGAGGATATGTTGGGAGATGAAAGGAAGGCAGTCACATCTTCCACTGATTCAGAGGTACTGTTTCAGCAACATTTGTTTAGTGAAGTGGTTGAGGCGAGAGACAAGTGCATTGTTACAACCCTCCACTCAGGAGAGTTGCGTGATGATGTATTAAAAGGTTTGCTTTTGGAAAGTGAGCTAGAAAATGGCCAGAAGTTATCCTGCGGTTAAGTAGTGGACAGATTACAGGATTCAACAGTAGAAATCAGAAAGGGGTAGAAATCCCTAATGACAATAAAACATATGCAGACATGGTAAGAAATAAAAAGGGGACAGTTAGTAACAGTAGACGCAACTGGAGGTAAGAAAACAATCTTTTACTGTAAGAATCCTTAGCAAATTGGAGGATGAAATGAGCAGGTATAAAGTATGGAACGTTATTTCTTCTCTGAGTGTAAAACCAGGGTAGACAAGAACATTTATTTATATAAATAAAGCGATATTTTGTGACATTATTTTTGAGACTGGGACAGGAATGGAGAAATTTTTAAGGGAATAAGAAAAAAGAAAACTGTCAGCCTTAGAGCTCTTATGTTTTGGAAGAGTTTAATAGAGAAACTAAGAAGAAAGCTCATATTCAATTTAGAACTGATATTGAAAAAGAGACTTTAAAGAAACATTTGATTACAATATGCATATTATGGACTTTAAAAAAGTTTATGAGAGTTGAGGTTTATGGACAGGGGTTTGGGAATGTAATGTTTTGAAAATGAAAATGTTATTGTGCAGATTCCAAGTGTGATACATAATGGAGTGGAAAATGTCATAAGCTATTGGGGTCAGCCTAAGATATGTTTTTATTTTGGAAAGTCAGATAATTTAATTATTGAATGCGATATAAGAAAGTGTTATATATGTGGTGCAATTAGACATGTTGCAAGAAGACATGCTAAAACAGGTCATTTGTGGCTGGAATGTAAGGAGAGAAAAGGGGGGGAGTGTAGAGGACACAACAAGAAGTGGTAAAACAGTGGGAAACTTTGAAAGATGTGACAGAAGAAAAAATAGAGAACAGGAGTTAGAAAATGTGGAAGTAAAAGAAATACAGACAGAAAAAGAAGTAAGTTCAGTAAGTGATGAAGATGATGTAAATTGCATTGCAGTAAAAGCTGAAATGAATCTCTGATAGGTAAAAGAGTGCAAGAAAGGAAAATAAAGTCTGTAGAGAGTAATAAGAAAGAAAAGAAGAAGGAAAAGGATAACAAGACTACTAGTTTGCATTACATTTATTTTTGAAAAGCTACATGTAAAATAGCAATAAATGTAAATAGTTTAACTAGGTATAATGTGTAGGAAGCTTGATGCAGATATAGTTCTAGAAAATGTAAGAGCTTTACTTGCATTGGAAAGATTGCAAACTGAACAACAATGATGTAGTGATATTTTTTGGAATCTAAGAAATGATCGTATGTTCAAGAATAGGAATATTAAGGAAAACCATAAAATACTGGATGTGATGTTGGTGCAAATGGGAAGAATAAATCTGATATTGTTAATCCTCGTTCATTCCTTACATGTGGGTAGTCGGTTCCGACCTCGGAACCGTGCCAGCCATCTTCCAAGCTCACGCCAGTTACAAACTCTCGAGCTAAACTCTTACCCAGAATCCCCCTCTCCCTGTTACCTCAGATTTCATTTGCCACGTCGCCATTCGGTCCTGTCAAGCTACTTCTCTTGAGCTAAGTACAATATTTGTCTTCATACCTACGTTCTAAGACAGCTTTTTTCACAAAAAAAGTTATTAGTTATCTCTTATCTTATCGCATTTAGCAACAACCTTTTTCTAATTCTTTTCAACTCTTCTTCTTCCCTTCTTACCGCAACGTAATTCCTTTTTTTTACCATCGTTGGTAAACCCCTTTCCTTTTTACTTTTGGGTATTTCTTGTACCATTGCTGGTATTTTTCTGGTTTCTCCTTCTTTCCTTCTAACCATGGCAGATAAAAAATGTAGTCCAAGGTTTAAAAGATGTTTGGATTGTGGCCATAAATTACCTGTTTCTGATGCACATTCCCCATGTGTCTACTACTTGGGTGTGCCTCACTTAACAGTTGACCCACCTTGCGGGATTTGTAAGAACTTCTCTAACAGGACGTTAATTGAAAGGAAAAATAGATTAATATTGAAAGGGCTACTTAAATCTCCCTTTTCAGAGGCTTTTTCTGGGTTGGAGGCTTCAACCCCTCCAAGATCCCATAAAAAAAGAGTAATGAACAACAAAGGCCAAGTCTCTTCCTTCGTCCCCAGCTGGGAACTCTAAGAAACCGAGACCTAAAAAAGTTAAGTTTTCCAGTTCGGATTTGACTTCTTCGGCTCCAGTGCTTTTGGTGCCTAGACCTTCAGCACCGAGGCCATCAGTGCCATCTGTGACTTCGGCACCGACTAGTGTGCCCCATACTGTATCGGTACCGAAGATCTCCTTGGTTCAGACTTCCTTACCGGCACCGACAGTTCAGTTGATGCAGACTGTTACGACGTTGATGGATGTTTCGATGCCTATTCCTTTTTCGGCTCCGACAACTTACCTGGCACCGACTACCCTTTTGGTACCGACCATTCAGTTTTCGTCACCGATGTTTTCGGCTCAGGATTTAGCGCTGACAACCACTTCGGTACAGACCTCATCATCGGTGCAGACCATGCCTTTGGCACCAATGATTTCCTGGGTGCAGACGTCAGTAGTACAGATCATTACAGCTCCATTGTTTTCAGTGCAGATCTCCCCCACGGTGGGCACTGAGCTTGCTCCATCCTTGGATAGACCTGACTCTCCCTCAGCCATGTCCGTGAAATCCACTAGAAGCCTCTCTGAACACGATGTGTTGCATCTTGTGGATCAGTTGCTTTTGGCCAGAGGTATTCCGCCCCCAGGACCTATCCTTCCTTGGGAGGTGATCACCCTTTACCAAAGACCTCTACTTATTCTCCTCCTTCATTGCCTTTGAAGCCCCTTGATGTAGCACAGTCTTCCCCCACTGCAGTTCCCTTTATGGACCTCACTAAGGAGCTGCAGTTGCCTTTGTGGCAGAAGAGTCTTGCCACAGCCCAGGATGTCAGCTGTGGCATGCGTACTTTGCTGTTCCACAGCAACCTAGGGACTCCGGGTCGGCAGGCTGAGCCACTTGGGTGAGGGGTGACCCCTGCCATGGGTCCCCACCACTCTTCAGGTGGACCGGCTTTCCAGCTAATGGAGAAGGCACTTGCATTGGTTGGTGGTCCTGTGCTATCACTCTCCCCACCCTCCTCTGGACCGCAGTGTACACAAGCTGTTCCTAGCGGACACTGGGTGCAAGGGCCTCAGGACATACTCCCACAGGAGACCCCTTTTGTGCTGTCTTTCCCAGCTTCTCCCTCTGAGAAAGATCATCAAAATAGCTCATGCAAGAGGAAGCACATGAACTCCACAGAGGAGTCCCTTACTGAAGACACAGACTTTGATGGGGAAGGGTCCCCTCAATTACCCTCTGAGGTATCCTTTGGTGATCTCCTTGAAATCCTTAAACAAGTGATTGGCAGCCTTCTAACCTGACCTCTGAAAAGTCTGTGTTCCTGCAGGCCTTTACGTGCCCGCCCCACTACCTCCTGGGTTACTCCACCTGCTGACAGACTTGTCCGGCTCATCGTGCAGCATGCGTGGATAGCTCCTGACACCATTGAGTCCATTCCCCGTAGGCCAGATAAAATTTTGTCCCCCCCCCTCCTGCTAGTGATCCCCATTGGTCCAAAGGTCTTCCTGTAGATGCCTTGGTGGTGGCTGCCGCAACTAAAAAGGACCTGGCGGAAGAAGAAGAAAGCCAGACTGTCCATCCATCCAACAAAGAGTCTGGGCTCTGGACAAAATAGGGAAGCGTACCTTTGCATCAGCAACCTTTGCAGTCAGGTCCCTGAACTATATGATACATTTTACCAGGCTTCAAAGAGACTTAATTTCTGAGCTCTCTGAAACTTTGGCTGGAGCTGTGTCTGATGAGGTCCGTGTCAAAGTGACCTCTCAGCTAGCCACCATTGAATCGATATCTAACTCCTCCATGCGCCTGATATCTCACGCATCAGAAGGAGCAGCTAAAGTGATGGGTTCAGGCATTGTTCTGAGACGCCATGCCTGGATGCGCTTGTGTAATTTCATAGAACCCTTCAAGGCTTCCTTTCTCAATGCTCCCATTGAAGCCTCTTTGTTGTTCAGACCCAAGGTTAAAAGCACACTGGCCAGATGTGAACAGGACAGTAAGACCCTTTCTGCTGTGGGTGTCCATTATTCTTCCCCTCAACAGGCTTTCTCCAGAAATCAGAAGAGTGGGAAGATATGGCAAAGAAAGTCTCAAGGTTCTTTCTGTGACACACAGGCCAAGTTCTCCCCTAGAGGCAGAGGGGAAAACTCTCAGGGAAGATGCCCCTTTTGGGGCAGAGGGGGTCCGCATATCCAGAGTTCCAAGGATTCTTTCCCTGGCCAATCCTACCAGCACTCCTGAGTGGTCCAACTGCTTTCCTCTGGAAGTGGTTGGGGGTCATTTCTCTTTGTACCCTTCTGCCTGACTAACCATTACCACTGATTCTTGGGTACAAAGGGTAATAACCAGAGGTTATCATATCCCCTTAGACCTTTGTCATGCTCCTCTAACAAGCTTACATGATGTTGCACCCAGTCAAAGGGAAGAAGCAGTATTAGAGATTTCAAAGCTGCTAAGAAAAAGAGTCATCCAAATAGTCCCTCCAGACCAGATAGGATCCGGATTCTACTCAAGACTATTTTTGGTGCCAAAAAAAAAAACGGGGACTGGAGACCAATTTTGGATCTCAGTGTATTGAACAAATTTGTAAAGGTACAGAAATTCCAGATGGTCACAATACAGTCTATCCTTCCACTTTTGGAAAAAGATGATTGGATTTGCTCAATAGATCTTCAAGATGTGTACTACCACATAAAAGTGGACAGACCATCAAGAAGATTCCTTCACTTCCATGTGGGAGCCAGTCATTACCAGTTCAGAGTACTGCCCTTCAGACTCTCTACAGCCCCAAGAGTGTTCACAAAGTGCATGGCAGTCATCACAGCTCACTTGCAACTACAAGGATTCCAGGTGTTTGCATACCTAGACGACTGGCTCATCTCCATCCCCACCAGACATCTATTGGAAGAAGCCCAGGCATACTCTCATCTCACTGCAGAAAGGCTAGGTGTAACCATAAACTGGCTAAAATCCAATCTCACCCCATCTCAGTCCACAGAATTCATAGGGGTCATCTTGAACACAAAGAATTGCAGAGCATCCATTCTGGAGCACAGAATTGTAAGGATAAAGCAGCAAATGAGAAATCCACAGCTCA
Organism: Protopterus annectens; assembly: GCF_019279795.1. NCBI lineage: Eukaryota > Metazoa > Chordata > Ceratodontiformes > Protopteridae > Protopterus > Protopterus annectens. Next base: position 1,090,905,418 of record NC_056743.1, on the reverse strand, counting down.
TTCTGTTCTCCAGTTGTTGGGTTCCATGGCAGCCTCCATTACATTTGTCCCTCTAGCCAGGTTTCACATGAGGCTTCTACAATGGCTACTGCTCACCCAATGGTATCATTTTCAGTACCCTCTTTCAGCCAAGATTCGGGTAACTCACAGGTGCAAGCAGGATTTAAATTGGAGGATGGCGCACAATCCATCACAATGATCTCACCCCTTCTCCCCCCAACAGCCCAAGACTACAGTGACCATGGATGCCTCCCTGATGGGGTGGGGGCTATTTCAGAGACAGACAGTCCAAGGTACTTGATCCAAAATGGAGGCCCATCTGCATATAAATGTTCTAGAGCTGAGGGCGGTGCTTCTGGCATTGCAAGTATTCTATCCCCTGCTGCCATCTGGGAAAATTGCGATACAGTCAGACAACATGCCGGTGGTCTGGTACATCAACAAACAAGGCGGAACCAAATCTTACCCACTCTGTCAAGAGGCCATGAGGATATGGCAATGGGCAATGGCTACCAACCGCTTTCTTCTAGCAATGCACATTCCTGGGAGTTCCAACGTGATAGCAGACAGACTTAGCAGATGCATTCTAAAACCTCACAAGTGGTCCCTGAATCCTTTGATAGCAGCGGAGATTTTCAACCACTGGGGTCTTCCTTGCTGTGACCTGTTTGCGTCCCTGACCAACTACAAATGCAGCAACTACTTTGCCCTGATTCCCCCTCTGGGACAGTCACCCAGGGACGCTCTAGTCCACTATTGGCCCTCGGGGCTACTTTATGCATTTCCACCTCTCCCCCTCATTCCTCAGTTTCTGAAGAAAGCCCACTGGTTGAAGAGCAAAGTAATCCTCATAGCACCATGTTGGCCTCATCAGATTTGGCTCCCCTTCCTTTGGCCTCACCTGCTAGATCAACCGTGGATTCTCCATCCAACCCCGAGGTTGTTCTCCCATCCGCAAAATCTGATTCACCCCAATTTGAACAGCCTGAAGCTCACAGCTTGGCTCCTCCAATTCCTTTGATTGCCAGGCAGAATGATCTTTCTTTGCCAGTACGTGAAATTCTTATTGCATCTCATAAGTCTTCCACCAGAATTACATATCTCAGCAAGTGGAAAAGATTTATTATGTGGCTGAAAGAAAAATAGGTAGATCCTTTTTCAGCACCAGTGTCGATAGTACTGGAATATCTGTCTACCTTATTTCAATCCGGGCTATCTGCCTCTACCATTAGAGTTCATTTGGCCGCAATATCTAATTTTCATGATGGTGTCCAAGACTCTTCTCTTAAGTCACACAAATTATGCAAGACTTTCATAAAAGGCGTGAATCATCTAAAGCCCCTTTTAGAGAACCTACTCAACCATGGGACCTGTCATTAGTCCTTCAGGCTTTGACAATGCCACCTTTCGAACCAGCTTCTTCTTGCAGCCTCAAATATTTGTCATGGAAAACCTTGTTTTTGGTCACCATTACTTCTGCGAGACGTATCTCTGAACTTCAAGCCTTATGCATCAAGAGACCATATTTGATTTTTCATAGAGATAGAGTGTCATTGAGAACTAATCCTTCCTTTCTGCCAAAAGTGATCTCTAAAATGTCCATTAATCAAACCATTGAATTGCCAGTTTTCTTCCCCAATCATGCAAACAGAGGAGAGTATTGCCTACATACCCAAGATATTCACAGGCAAATTCACTTCTACTTGAACAGGACTAAGGCTTCTCGTAAATCAGACCAGTTATTTTTGGCCTATTCTGGACCTAGATTAGGATGTGCTGTTGCTAAGGTCACATTGGCTAAATGGTTAAAAGACTGCATAACCTTAATTTATAGAAAACCTAATATCCCATTAACTACTACCATAAAGGCTCATTCTACAAGGTTGGTGGCAACTTCTGCTGCCTTCCATGCCAGAGCCTCTTTACATGACATTTGTGCAACTGCAACTTGTGCTAGTCCTCATACCTTCATCAATCATCACAAGTTGGATTTGGCCTCCAGGCGAAGAGCATCTTTTGGTTCTATGGTGCTCAGGAATGTCCTTCCATAAGAGCCTCCCAGGATTAAAAGTAGCTGGGGACTCTGTCCCACATGTAAGGAATGAATGAGGATTAATAATATCAGATAAAGAAGTTATGTCTTACCATAATGTTCCATCTATATTGTTGATCCTCATTCAGTCATTACGACCCTCCCTCCTTCCTCCTCCTAGGGCTTTTAGTGGATCTCACCATTCAGTTCTGTTAGATCATTTGACCAGAGGTAGCCTCTACCTTCTTTTGAATTGCAAACTCAATCTGAGGTAACAGGGAGAGGGGAATTCTGGGTAAGAGTTTAGCTCGAGAGTTTGTAGCTGGCACGAGCTTGGAAGATGGCCGGCTCGGATCTGAGGTCGGAACCGACTACCTACACGTAATGACTGAACGAGGATCAACAATACAGATGAAACATTATGGTAAGACATAACTTCTTTTTTTAGATATAAGATAGAAAGAGAAGACGTATCAATTAATAGCAGTCTATACTTATGTTAAAAGAAACAAAATTATGTTTTGGTATATTTTAGATTATGTAGCAATAAAATATGGACATTGTAGTTGTAGGAGATTTTATCTGTGACTTGAGAAATTGAAAAGGAGAAGTGATGTGGATAAGGTGTTAGTAATAATAAAACATGGTAATTTATTTTTATGGAGATTTAATGGATGGACTTGTAGAAGGGGAGATAGCATAAAACAAAAATAGATTATTTTTACTGCCTCAGGGAGTAGAAGTAATCAAGGGAAGAGTATTAGAAACTAGATTTTCAGATCATTTGGCTATTTGGATAGAAATAAAGGGGTATGAAGGATATATAAAGATAGAACAAGGATTAAAGATTAAACAAATGAGGTAAAATGGGATGAAAACGGAATTGTTTTTGGTAAGGGAATTTTGAAAGGATCATGTAGCTATGAGAAGATTTTGTTTTGGATGGTCAGAATGGTGTATAGCCTTTAAAAAAGTATATGAAATGTTCCATGCAATGGCAGTTGGACGTTAGAAAAGAAAATAAGGAAAAGTATAAGAAAATAAGTAAACATTTTTTTTTCATTAAAAAACAATGATGGGATATTTTAATAAAGCAAAGAAGCTGTATAATTTAAGCCAGGCAAAAATTAAGCATTTGTTGTACAAACAAAAATATTGTGAGGAAGAAAAGAAGGAGAAAATTGCTCCATATTTAATAGGTTAGTTAAAGAAAATTATGCAGTAATGAGAGAATTAAAAGATAAGTTAGATAAGGTGCGAAATACACAAGAAAATAATGGCAGTAGTGACAGAATATGTGAAGGAAATGTTCCAAAAGTAAGGTTCATCTGAAATGGAAAGATGGGAACTAGCAGTATTTCTGAAAGAGGATAGTGAGCAGCTAGAAAGGGAGATAATGTTTGGAAGAATTGAATTGCATAATAGGAATGGTCAACATAGCCTTAGTAGCGGGACCTGATGGTATTGAGTATCAAATGTCTGAAACCTTAGAATCATGGCAAAAAATGTTTTTTTTTGGAAGATATTAAGTGAATGGTTAAAAAGATTTAGGAATGAAGAATTATGTAGAGAGCACTGAAATGTATATGGGAAGAAAGGAGATAAGTATGACATAAGGAACTGCTGACCAGTAGTAATGAATAATAATATAGATTATAAGATTTTTGTGGAAATAATTAAAGATAATGGAAAACATAATTAATAAGGTTATGGATGATATGGTATTCAGTGTAAGAGGCAGAAGTTGTCGGGAATTATTAATGATAACTAGGGAGTTAATGGATGATAACATTAGTGGAAGAGGTAATATAAAAATTATGACAGATGATGAAGCTTCTGATAATATACAGTATTGTAAGTTATGGGAAATTTTGGGGTTATATAATATAAGTGAAAAAAATGTGTTTCAGGTTATGAGTGTAATGCAATACATGTTTTAGTAAATGGATGGTTAAGTAAAGACATGATGATAAAAAATAGGATAAGACAAGGATGTCCTTTGAGTAATAGAATGTTTGCACAGATAATGAATGTAATAGTGAGTTATATAAATCAGGAAATGACAGATGCATTTTCTGTAAACCAGAAGTTATTCAGGTGTCAATTATGTTATCATAGTCAGACAATATTATAATTGTGTCCGAAGATGCCAAAGGTATGAAAAAATATTGAATAATTTAAGTAAGAGTTTAATGGCAATAGGTTTGAGTTTAAGCAAAGAAAAAAGTAAAGGTTTAGACATAAAAAAAATAACGACTGAGTTTAATTTTCATGAGATATCAGTTCTGAGGATACGGTTTCGGGAACAGAAGGTAATAAAAGTGCAATGAAAGAAGATGTTATAAGGGATAAGAAGTATTTGTAAATTTTGGAGTTATTTTTAACGATCTTTAAAAAAAAAAAGTACATTTGACAAGTTCTACAATAATGGCAAAACTGATGTATTTGGCAAGTGTGTTTAGTTTACTGTTAGCATATGAAAAGAATACAGTATTTTTTGCATCCATTTGTGGCTCAAGCCTTAACCCATTGAAGAGATGTACACTGTATGTTAAGAGAGGAGGACTGGGTCTGATTAACCCATTGTATATGTTGCTTCAATAAATCTGTACAAAGTTTTGAAATTTATGAGTGAAGACAAAGACTATTTATTACATAAGTTATTAAAATCTAAATGTGTTAGGAGTTGGGAATCAATGCAGAAATTTAAAAGGAAAAGACAAAATATAAATGAGTTTAAAATTTATCAGGAAAAGATATTATGTTGGAAAATAAATGTGAACAGTATTGAAAAGAATAGAAAAATATGTTAAAACATATTTTGGAAAACATTAATGTGAGAGTATTCAATCTCGCCGTTTGTTCTTACACCTGGGTTCGGAGCCGATCCTCGGCTCCATGTCGGCCGCTTGGCAAAGCTCTGCATCGAGAAGAAGCTCGAGACCAACCTATCTCCCACAATCCCCCTCTGCCTTTACCCCAGATCTAGTTTGCCGCTGCAACGTTCGCATCATTTTTGATGAGCTCGGACCACCTCAAAGCTAAGATTATATTTATCTAATAATTTTTGGATAATTTTTTTCTCTACCTTACTTAAAGTTGTTGTGTGTGTGTGTGTGTGTGTGTGTGTGTGTGTGTGTAGTGAGTCGAGGGCTTTCTCGAGTACGTATATAATTTTTATATACTTATATTAAGTTAGTTCCCTCGAGGCCTACCCCACCCTTTAAACTTTATATCCTACATAACTTCTGGATTTGACTTTATCTACCGGATTTGACATATATTACTGGATCTGACTTTATTACTGGCTATTACACTGTTTAACTTTTTGGATTTGACTTTAGTTACCATGTCTGAAAAAGCTAAATCAGGTTTCAAATGGTGCCAATGTGGACAGAAAATGTCTGTCACAGATAATCATAGTTCCTGCATCTACTGTCTTGGCCCTCTCCATCTGCAAGAAGACTGCTCCATCTGTCATTCTTTCAGTGGAAGGGTCATGACAGATAGGCGCAGGAAACTTATGGATAGAGGCCTTTTGAAGCCTGCATTCCAAGAGGCTCTGGATGCATCAGACCAGACATCTAAATCCTCGAAGGAATCGAAGACGTCGGAGCGCATGTCATCGGCTCCGAGCTCTTCATTTAAAGTTTGCTCACCGGTTCCACAGACCTCGGGGCCGAGTGTTGAACTTTTGTCAGTTACCGAGCCTCGAGTCTTGGAACCGGTGACGGAGCTTCCACCTCCTGTACTCTTGAGGTTGGCTCCGTCTTCGATTCCTTCGACGCATTCTTCTAGGCCCCTCTCTGACACCGATGTAGACCGCGTGGTGCAGAAATTAATGGAGAATACGGCCTTGTCCAAACTCATCTCTGTCTCCTCCCAGTTGGTGTCGAGACTCGAAGGCCTTCCCTTATCTCCATCTGTTCCTCCTCCGAGGCCTATTCAGTCTTCGGAGCCGGGAGAGACTGATCTGATGATTGTGGAGCCCTCGGTGCCGGAACCATCCTTCTCTCGGTCGGCACCGTTCACCTCAACTCTGACGGACCCATTACCGGAATCGCGGAGCCGAAGATCCATCCTTGGTTTGGGGACCGAGAGTCGGACCAACGTTTCGGTTCCGACTCTCCCTCTCGGAGCCTCGGCTCGGATCGACTCGGCTCCGTCCTTGGGGTCGATGCCCTCGGTTCCCGTCTCGGGGATTCCTCTGCTTTCTTCGGAACCGAGGGATTCCTTGACTCAGGACCCAGGGGCCTTCGACCTCATGAGGAAGGTGTTGTCAACTCAGACAACCACTTCAGCAGAAACAGCTTCTCCTTCCCATAAGGGTCCGTTATCCTCCTCTGCACCCACGGCTACATCAAAGCGTCGAGCACCAGTGTCTCAGCCGCCCCCAGAGGGTGCCCCCTCTTCCTCGGAGGCTTCATCGGATGCCCCCCCCCCGAGGAAGTTCAGAGGAAAAGATTGTGTAAGAGGAGACACTTGGATTCTCCACAAGAATCCTTGACATCGGACACTGATTTAGATGAGTCAGAAGGGTCCCCAAAATCACCCTCAGAGGATGTCTCCTTTTCTGACATCCTGGAGATCCTAAAACAGAGAGGTGATTGGCAAGCCCTACCCCCTTCTGAGGATGAGTCAGTCTTGCTGAAGGCATTTGGTGCTCGCCCTTCCTCCTCCTGGGTCACTCCGCCCTTCGATGAGTTGATGGAACTGATTGCTCGAAGGGCGTGGGAGACACCTGACACAGTGGAGCCAGTCCCTAGAAAGCCTAATAAATATATTACTGCACCACAAGACAAGGCTTATCTCACAAAGGGAGTTCCAATGGACGCTATGGTGGTGGCAGCGGCCACTAAAAAGGAGATGTCTGAATCTTCCTCATCTATCCATCCACCTAACAGAGATTCTAGGACTATGGACAGGTATGGGAAGCGCATTTTTAGTTCAGCGGCTTTTTCCATGCGATCCCTGAACTATTTGACCCATTTCACATGGTTACAGAGGGATCTAATCAAAGAGTTGGGAGATACCCTCCAGGGTACCACAGATGCTGCTGTCTCGGAGAAAGTTACAGCACAACTCAATACCCTTACATCTATTGTGAACTCGTCCATGAGGCTGATTTCATATGCAGCCGAAGGATCGAGTAGGGCTGCGGCTTCAGCGATTGCTCTTCGTAGACAATCCTGGATGCGCTTATGTTCCTTTGCGGAAGCCTTCAAGTCTTCCTTTACTAACGCCCCATTTGATGGTGCCACTCTCTTTGGCCCAAAAGTAAAGGAGACCCTTACCCGGTGTGAGCAAGACGAAAGACTCTGTCTGCTGTCGGAGTCCGTTTTTCCACCCCATCCAGACCGTACCCCAAAGGGCAACGTGGTGGAAAAATGTGGTTTCGAAAACCCCAAGGCTCTTTCCCAGGCACACAGGGTGATGCCCCCTCTAGAGGCAGAGGAGGGGGCAGAGGTGGAAGACGTCGCCCTGGCGGCAGAGGGGGTCCGCAAAACCAAGGTGACAGGGATACACTCCCCAGGAAACCTTTCCAGCACTCCTGAGAGGAGGCCCGACTGTCCTGCTCTGGAGGCAGTCGGGGGTCGCTTAGCTTTATACCCTCAGGCCTGGCCAAGTCTTACATCAGACAATTGGGTAAAAAGCATTGTTACCAGAGGTTACAGAATTCTTTTCCTATTGCCCCCATTTCCGCAGAAAAGACTCCCAGATGTACCGCCCCATCTGCGAGACCCTGCAGCTATAGAAATTTCAAAGCTGCTAGAAAAAAAGAGTCATGCAACCAGTCCCGGCGGACCAAAGAGGATTCGGAACTTACTCAAGGTTCTTTTTAGTTCCAAAAAAGACAGGGGACTGGAGGCCAATTCTGGACCTAAGCAAACTCAATACCTTCGTCAAGAAAGAAAAGTTCCGGATGGTCGCGCTTCAATCGATCCTTCCATTCTTACAGAAGGACGACTGGATGTGCTCAATAGATCTAAAGGACGCGTACTACCACATCAAAATGGCCAGGGCATCCAGGGATCACTTGCGCTTCCGGCTGGGAGCCAGTCACTTTCAGTTTCGAGCCCTGCCCTTTGATCTGACCTCAGCCCCCAGGGTTTTCACCAAATGTATGGCAGTGGTAGCGTCTCACTTGAGACGCCTGGGATTCCAGGTGTTTCCGTATCTGGACGACTGGCTCCTTTCTGCCACCACTGAGTGTCGACTGATTCAGGCCAGGGATTACACACTACAACTCTGTGTTCATCTCGGAATTTCCATAAATTTCGAAAAATCTGTATTACAGCCATCACAGCATATCTCATTCATAGGAGCAGAATTGGATATGCGTTGCTTAATCCTAAGGCTTCCTCCAGAAAGAATAGCCTCCCTACAAAACCATATATCTCTTCTCCTTTTGTCCAAAAAATCCCCAGCAAAACTGGTTCTGAAGGTTTTGGGTCTCATGGCAGCTTCCCTCATTGCGATACCCTTGGGAAGACTGCACATGAGAGTTCTTCAATGGCTACTGTTTGCACAATGGTCGTTCCAACAGTTACCCCTGACACACGAAATTCACATCACAAACATCTGAAAATCGCACCTGTCTTGGTGGCTTCAGACTTGCAATCTCTCCAGCGGACGACCATTTGTGCTACCCACGCCGACAGCTACGGTGACCACGGATGCTTCCCTGATAGGGTGGGGGGGCATCTTTCAGGGACAGACAGTCCAAGGCGAATGGACCAAATTGGAGTACAATCTGCACATCAATGTTCTAGAGATGAGGGCAGTGTTTCTAGCGTTGCAACACTTTTCTCCCCTTCTTCCTCTAGGGACCATTGCAGTTCAGTCGGACAACATGTCCATAGTCTGGTACATAAACAAACAAGGGGGAACCAAGTCTTATCAACTATGCAGAGAGGCCATGAGAATCTGGCAATGGGCAGAGTCCACGGGTCGCTTTCTGATAGCAATGCACATCCCGGGGTTATCCAACATCATAGCGGACAGGTTGAGCAGAGCCATTCTGTTACCTCACGAGTGGTCCCTCAAACGATCAATTGCGAAGAAAATTTTTCACAAGTGGGGCCAGCCTTGCTGCGATCTGTTTGCGTCTCCAATGAACTCCAAATGCAGAAGCTATTTTGCCCTATTACCCCCTCCAGGGGAAGTCCCCAGGGACGCTCTGGTTCACGATTGGCCCCCGGGTCTCCTGTACGCCTTTCCTCCTATTCCTCTGATTGCAAAATTTCTACAGAAAGCCAACAACCTGGAGAGGACAATAATCCTCATTGCCCCATTCTGGCCTCATCACATTTGGTTTCCGTTTCTTCAAGCACACCAAATTCGGGAACCCTGGATCCTGGACCCGGAGCCGGATCTACTGACCCACTCGTCAGGGGCTCCCCACCCATCGCTTCTCTCCCTCAGACTAGCAGCTTGACTGCTCCGCTTCCCTTCTTAGGCAGGTCTGATCTTCTTTCCCCTGCAGTTCAAAATATTCTAGTGGCTTCTCATAAGGCTTCCACTACAAAGATTTACACTAGTAAATGGAAGCGTTTTGTACACTGGGCAACTACACAACAATTGGATCCCGTAATAGCCCCACTTAACAGAGTCTTGGAGTTTTTATCCGAACTATTCCACCAAGGAGCTTCTCCTGCCACTTTGAGAGTTCAATTGGCTGCCATTTCAAACTTTCACGTGGGAGAAAATGGGGCGCCTATTATGGCTCATAGACTTTGTAAGGCCTTTCTAAAAGGATCTTTCCATATCAGGCCACCAGTTAGAATTCCTACATCACCTTGGAATTTGAACCTTCTATTATCACAGCTAATGCTACCACCTTTTGAACCAGCCTCTTCCTGTTCTTTGAAGTTTTTGTCATGGAAAACCCTTTTTCTGCTAGCTATCACATCAGCCAGACGGGTATCGGAACTTCAAGCTCTTTCCGTTAAACACCCATATTTGATCTTTCACCCTGATAGAGTATCTTTTCGCACTAATCCATCCTTTCTTCCCAAAGTTTGCTCCGTCAATAATATTAATCAGTCCATTGAGCTCCCCACATTTTTCAAGAACCATTCCAGTAAGTTGGAATATATGTTACACAAGTTAGATGTTCATAGACAACTCAGGTTTTACTTGGATAGAACAAAGGATCACAGAAAAACAGATCAGCTCTTTATAGCCTTTGCAGACAGCAGAAAGGGCATGGCAGTTTCGAAACGAACCCATTCCAAATGGCTTTCCGATTGTATTATTTTTGTTTATACTGCCTCTGAACAGAGTTTACTTGTCAAGCCCAAAGGGCATTCTACAAGATCAATATCTACATCCCTGGCTCATGCAGCCCGCCTACCGTTGGACACTATTTGTGCGGCTGCCACTTGGTCTAAGCCACATACATTCATTACTCATTACAAAGTAGATAGGGTTTCCAGGGACAGGGCAACCTTTGGTTCCACTGTGCTCAGGAACGTTCTCCCGTGAGTTCCTCAGGAACACGGAGCTAGGGACGCTACCCAGGTGTAAGAACAAATGGCG